>NC_051231.1:3495000-3532500 GCF_015220715.1 Pygocentrus nattereri | reverse complement strand
AGTTATTGTCCTTTTCCGTTCTTGGGTGAGGTTCTTTTAGCCTACACCATTGCCTGCACTACCTCTTCTCCCAAGACGGAAATGTTACAGCATGGTCTGTGGTGAGTTCCAGCACTACATGGGAACCGTTAGCTTGAGAAAACACTGCGGCATCTACCCCTCGTACTGTTCACAGCAATAGATGTGATCCATGGAAAAGGAGATTGCTATGGTGGCCAGTCAGGTCACACTTCAAAGCTTGAGCAAGTCTTGGACGAGGTGCTGGGATGGGGATTTTCATTGGGTCAACACTACACACCTGTTTTCCTTTGCGCTGCAGAAAGAAATCAAGGCTGAAACGTCTTACCTGTAAGGTACGATCCTTATCTCAGGAAATCATCTCTAGTGGAACATCTCCTGGCTTAAGGGGGCAATCTTGCTGTAAGAAACACAAAGGAACAGAGAGAAAGTGGTGACCTTAAAGGACAGTTAAAAATAACCCTTCATCTTCCTTTTGAAATTTATGACGTCCATATATTCAGCCATAAATTATCCATATACACCATTTGCCTAAGTGGCTATTTTTCTTGCTCAAGCTCAAATATTCTTGTTCGAATTTTCCTGTTCCACCTTAAATGGTGCAGCAGTTACGTTCACTTTAGGTGTCAGAACTGCTGGACTATTTAAGGTGGAACGGGAAAGACATTCGCATACTCTTAGCGATTTAAGGTGGAACGGGAAAGACATTCGCATACTCTTAGCGATTTAAGGTGGAACGGGAAAGACATTCGCATACTCATAGCGGTTTAAGGTGGAACGGGAAAAACATTCGCATACTCTTAGCGATTTAAGGTGGAACGGGAAAGACAGAATACTATTAGCGATGTTTTGTGCTTGTTATGAAGAAAACGACCACAATACATCGAAATGACATTAAACTAAGACACTAGAGTGATTTTCTGTCATTTTTAACAGAGAAAATTCTTACATTTGTGGGTTTCTTTGGTCTCTTTTTCAGCCGTCTGGCCGTTTTTTAAATTTTTTTTTAAATTTTTTTTTTCATAGCACTTCACCCCTCCCCTCTATTTCAACAAGAATTGGGACACCCCACCCCTAGACGTGAACGCGCCCAAACAGAGGGCTAAGTGCTAGGTGGTAGGGGACGAGGGCTGAAATGGGACTGGGCCTTAGTATCTGAGAATTTGACTGTCAAATATCAGACACATAATCACAGAGAAAAACAACGTATAACTTTTTAAGGTCATTTAATCGCAGCACCACTATTTTATTCAGTTCGCCCATCATATAAAAGTTCTAGCTATGCCGCTGGCTTGGCCAATAAATACTACCAATTGGCTTTAATGTCTACAGTTATGGAAAAACTTAAGTATTAGTATATAAACTTCTTTATATTAAGAAGTTGAATGTTGAAAAGTGTGTACGCACTCACGTACCTCATTTACAAAAACAGTTCTTTAAAGAACCATTTATTGAAAGGTTCTTTAGGGAGCCATCGCTGGCTCTTCTATGGCTATGGCATTGTGCCAGTAGACTCTTTTTTACCTTTATTTACAAGAGTAAGAGCGAGGTCTTCAAATCTGGATCTTTAGTCACTAAACTGTATATCGCTGTTGTCAGAAGAAACCTCGTATCTCCACTTCTGACGTTTTTCAGTTTTTGACATAATTTGAAAATCTCTATTACCCTTTAGATTGTATGCAAGTTTCATGATGAATGGACCAAAGGAAACGGTTTAAAATGACTTGGAAAGACGTCTGGTTCCATTGACTTTCATTAAAAGTAAAGTAGGTTTTTTCCTTCTCCTGTAAAGTCGGCATTTTGGAGTTGAGATGTTTTCTTCCGACAGCAGCGACATGTAACTGATTGGCCACCTACACTTTTAGCAAAATTGGTCCAACACAGTACCATAAAAGGTTCTACGGCTTGTAGAAATAGTGGAGCCCTGTTTTAGTGCCACGTAGAACAATTTTTTTTATATATCACTGCAGTCGGAACGCAGTGGGAACGCAGTCGGGGGCAGTCGTAGGCTGGAGGTTAGGGAACCAGCCTTGTGATCGGAAAGTCGCCGGTTTGATCCCCAGAGCCGACAGTATGTGACTGAGGTGTCCTTGAGCAAGACACCTAACCCCCAACTGCTCCCTGGGCGTTGCGGATTGGGCTGCCCACCGCTCCGGGCAAGAGTGCTCACTGGTGTGTATGTGGTGTTTCATAGCAGCGATATACACCATGTTTTCTATCATAGAGAGGAACCATTTAACCCTGCAAAGAGCCCTTTATGCAATCAATTGGTTCTATGAGTGTTCATGGTTCAATATATGCAAATTCGCCCTCACCAAAGAAGGGTGCAGTATCATACACCAGCGACTACAAAAAAAAAATCCAGGACCAAAAGTGTGAACCAACATCTGGATTTTGAAGACCTCTCGTGTCAAGAAATGACACTGGTGAACTGGATTTTGTACAAATCCATTCAAAACCCACAAACTGCATGCAGTCCTGTGCCTGCTGGAAGCCTATTAGTGGAGCATGTTTTCAAAACAGAGGCCACACAATTCTCTCAAACACAATAAACAGAAAACACTGCATTACGTTGCTTAAAACGCTGTGATATGTTTTGAATAAACTGTGCGGTAAACAGAAACATTACACAGAACAGATTTCATGTCGATGACAGTGACTCCTGGGCAGTAGCCCATATGACGAATAAAAGATATGGCTGTTCTTTTGCGCTCAAAGCAGGTGGTAATTCGATCAACGCTTCCTAGCAAGAAGCTGTAGGTATCAAAGAGTGCGATGAGTTAAAGCTTGGAAGAGGTTTTTATGTTTTACATTTATGATTTTCACCATCCATCTCGTAAATGAGCATATTCGTCATCTGTGAATAATTATTGATCTCACTGTAGTTGAATTAGAGCAATAATTCAGCATAACATAATCTAATTACCAGGACAGGCCCACCAAGGATTTCAATAACATAAGTGTCCAGTGTTCACATACTTCAAAAGTCACTGATTCATATTTCCATGTCTTGGCTGATAAAATGCCTTCAGACAGCAAAGAGACATCGCCAGGCTAAAGAATTGCGCATTACGGTGCCAGGAAAACGTTACACAACTAATATTAAACAAATGTCAAACCCACTGCAGTAGGTGTTTCCTCATTAACTGCAATTTTGTCTTTGTTGTAGAGGCTCAATATTAGCCAACTGGAAGTCTTTCGATCCGGATGCAGAAACTGAAACAGACCCTCAGTCGTCGTGAGTTAGGAAAACAATATTTAAGAATATCCGGTGTAATCAAAGCGATATTTTTTTGTTGGAGGATCTAATCAAAAGAAAACATGCGAAGTCAGTATATTCTGAGCTGAGGTAGACCAGAGAATGCATTATCAAAGCACAGTGGCAGATGTTTGTCACCAGTGCAGAGCTTGGTTTACCCTACACATACTCTGCTTCCCCGCAGAGATCATGGGGCGGTTAGACAGCGCTCCATAAACCATCAGGAGGAGGCTCTCCAAACCAGACGTTCAGGATCAGGAAATGAATGGGAAAATGTGATTTTCCTCAAATATTTCCCGGGGCTTTCCAGTGCCAGCAGTTACCCATCTTATATCCCCGGTAAATCTCTGAGGGCGAGACCCTCAGCATTGTTAACCAAATGCTATTGGCAGTTCATGTGTGATATCATATAGCATGCAGTGTCCTAAGAATGAGGGGCTGGATGTTTTTTGTCCTTTAGGAATGTAGGAAATAACAGTGGGACAGGGAATCAGGGTGAGGGAATCAGCCCTGTGACCGAAGGTCGCCGGTTCGATCCCATCAGCTCACAGTCCATGACTGAAGTGCCCTTGAGCAAGGCACCTAACCCCCAATTGCTCCCCGTGCGCCATGGATAGGGGTGCCCACCGCTCCAGGCAAGTGTGCTCACTGCCCCCTAGTGTGTGTGGGTTCACTAGTTTGCATGTATGTGGCTGTTTCACTTCATGGATGGGTTAAACACAGTTGGCTGATGGTTCTGAATTCAGTAATAGCGGTGGTTATAGGGCATGGTAGGACATACATGAGGACTAACTGGTCTCCTCTTTAAATTAATGTCCACGGTCTAAAGTATGTGCCAAACACAAGGCCCGCGGGCCAAGTCAGGCCCATGACACAGTCCAATTCGGCCTGAAAATTATTTCAGTTCTCTATTATTATTAGCCCGTTGCACCCTGAGATGCACTACAGGCCCCAGCATGCACTGCAACATAGTGTGCGTTCTGACCCCCCACAACAATCTCTGGGCCGGCTGTAACAGAAAAAGTAAACATGCAACAACAACAAAAACATCACTTCATTAACAACTACTAGCGCCGCTCTGTAGGCGACTCTGCCCGTCTGCAGGGACAGCAGAGGAGGGGAAAGTTCAGCTCCTCACTGCTGGGCTTTAGTTACATTTAGGGATCATACGCCTTCAAAGAGGGGGGCAGTTATTTATTATCACCCCCACTAATTCTTCAGTGATGTGAAGCTGAAGTCAGAGATTCTCCAGGTTCTTTAAATTTTCCCGTTCCACCTTAAATGGAGCAGCAGTTACATTCTGGCGCTTCAAGTGTCAGAATTGCTGGACTATTTAAGGTGGAACGGGAAAGTTAGCTGGCTAGCTAACAAGACTTTAGCATGCTATTACGCTAAGGGCTCAGTGGTAGGAGCGAGGTTTGAAACGGGACTGGGCCGAGGTCTCTTAAGAAGAGTGGTGGTGGTAGTGCCAATTTCCTTATATGACCTCAATCTAAACTTTCCGCACATTGCTCCATTTTCTGCTAATGCTCCTGTTTCTACAATAGGGATAACAAGAAGCCTGGTTTTGTACTAATTCCTCAAATATTGCATCAATCCCAACACCTCCAGGCTAGTAAAAAGTAAAATGTCAGTGCCAGACATGCTTTCCAAGATGTGGCGCCTCCACAAAGGGAGTTTCGGTCGCTAAGTAGACATCATGTTATATATTATCATGAGCAATTTTGTGCAGATCCCTGCTATCAAGAGATGTGTTATTCTTGGAGATTCAAGTCAAAGACTCATTCTGAACTTTTCTTGTGCCGGCTAAATCTTTTCCATCTCAGGATGTGTGATAAAAGCCTGAACGAAAAGTGAACAACAGCGACCTGGGCCATTTACAGACGCCTCGACTTGAGGCAAAAGCCAGTTCAACAGAAAAGGACTGGCGCAGTTTTAGTTACCTCAGTGAGAGGCCGAGTGAGGTACACTGTGCCTCTTGCAGGGGGGGCAGCGTGGCCCCAGCGTAACTGTTTTTTCAGGATTAATTTCCCAACGGGATCAACGTGGAATGGGGATTTTAATCCCGTGCTTTGCATTCCCATGATACGCAAGGTGACTTCTGCCTCCGCCAGTCCTCAGACTTTGTTTTCATGGCATGTTTTCTGTTCAAACAGGAGGAAGACCAATGGAACAAAAACTACAGTGTAGCTGCAGTAAAGCCTGCGTACATTAAATGAACAGAAGTCTTTCTTCACCCGTAGATACACTCCTCGTTTAATGGCTAAGCTACTTTCCCCACAGCGACCTTTTCTTGTATTATGCACCCTGAACGGAAATGAAGACTTCCTAACTTCAGCTAAATCTCTTTCAATTGCTTTTCAACTGCAGGAGGCAACGCCCAATATTCCATTATAGCGTTATGCCTGTTAATCTCAGTATAATGGGAACCGACATGGATGGTATGTTAACCAGCGTCTAAGGTACATCTAAACATGTTTTACTTCCTCCTCGCACAACAGCACAACAGAAGAGCCTTCTATCCTAAGATGAGGGCAAGAACTTAGAAGACCTCTTCAACAAAAGGCTGCGTCTCGGTTTGGCCTTCTCCCATGCAGCAGGCTAGGTCTATTCCATGTTTTAAGTCATCTGGAAACTTGTTGACAAGCCATCCCAAGGCATCTGGGGTGCAGACGACAGGAATCAGATCAGAAGCACATGTCAGGGATGGACTGCAGGCTTCTAAAACGATCCAGCAAAGCGCCTTTAAGTAGAACTGTGACCAGACCCCGTGTTGTTTGCAGTGTTGGAAGATATGTTGGGATGATAAACGAAACAGGAGGGAAACCGAGGCTTCTTCTCGCATTCCATTACGCAATGATGGTTAACCATATTCGAATTGACGGAATATTTCTTCGCGCTCCGAGACACCGTGCTCGTCGGAGAGCTGTGACACTTCTGGCCGAGGCAGGGCCCTCCGTGACAGCGAAAGAAAACAGAGCGCTCAAAGTTTTGGATGACACCTTCGCTATAATTCTGACTTTTCTCTCTTACCGAATACCATCTTTGAAGTCTGCTGAATCAAAGCTGAGACAACGGGATGACTTTCAAAACACTGGCTCACAGATACTTTAGAAGAGGCTATTCCATGTGCGCTGATCCAGTGCAGAGAAACTTCACCACTGGCTAAAAGTGGCCTTTTATTATTGCATATGGAGGATTATAACCTATCAAGGGATTTAAAGATATGAAAAATGTCCCAGCATAAAGGAAATGTGAAATTCACTCATGCAGACAATAAGACAAGATATACAGAGAGACAGCATGATTGGAGGGGGGCGTACATAATGGGTATTATGCTGCAAATATCCAATTATGGTCAAATAATGACTCAGATTGCCCCCTTTTTGCCTCTAACGCTGAGACGAATTCGTTTCAAAACCTGTTTACCCCAGCTGCAGCATTAAATAAGCCCCAACAAACTCAGAGGGGCACACAACATGTTCAGAAATCTGCTGAAATGCTCAGTAAACTTCATAAAACACGGGCATGCAGTTGGCACTGATGCCTCGAAGTTTCGATGCTGGCAGTCATTACTAATGACAGTAAAATGAGACGTTTTATGAGGCTGAGGTGTCTGTAAAACCTCCATGTAAGGAAACCACAAGACTAAGATGATAAACTGACGAATTAATACAAGAATAATTTTGATTGGGACCAGACTAGTAAATCTCTTGCCCATCCCTGAACTGGTTTTAAACTGTGTGTGTCCAACCTTGCCAAGTAATCTGGCTTCAATGGTGTGGGAAGCCCCTATTTTTAAACTAGGATCAGACATTTGGCCTATTCGCCATGAGGAAACAACTGCACCCCAGGAAACTCTGTTGGAGATTCTTATTAAAGGTTTTTCTCTAATGACAACATCAATAGGCTTCACTGCATTTCTAGTGTCCTTCTGGGACACCGAACTCACTCGTCTCTGTTCCGGCTGTTAAATTAGTGCACTGTAGTAGAGGAACCGCAGCTTTAATCTGGATGGTCTCAGACTTTTATTCCTCACTTCATAACTATATGCTTTGAAATAGTTACTGAAATAATTAGTGATTGATTTGGTTAGCAACTGAATAATAAGCCTACCAAATAAGGGTGGTACGTCACAAAGTACAAGCAACCTATAAAAACAAACTTTTCCAGTATCTGCCATTCATGAGCGATTCAGCCCAAAGTGATTCAGCCCAGGAGTGCAAATGCTGCAGTTCACCCCAATGGTGGGGTTAACCGTAACAGACCGAGGGGCTTGTTGTAACGTCACTAGAATGTCTGGTAAGTCGATGCCAGCACAATTTATTCAGTACAGCTCTATGTTGTTTGAACCAGATGAACTTAAATGCATCAAAACATACACCAAATTAAATAGGACTGGTGAAAAGAGTCTATGTCAAACACACATATCAGAATGATATTTTTTCCTTAACATCTGTGTTACACATTTAATGAACCTCTAGTCTGGCTAGCTTTCACTGGGCTGGGACTTACTAACATGCTTTGAAATGGTGCTGCATTATTGCCACCAAGGGAGCGATTCAAACAACACAGGTGCGAACTCAGTAATCAAAATACACTTGTGACAATAAAAGCTGCTTTATGGTACGAACACTCTTTGAGAAATATGCCTGATTGCTGTCCAAATCTGCAGTTGTGGTTGCTATGGAAATACGAGACAGTGACCAGAAGCACGTCCTACTTCAACCTATTTAATTACATATAAGTCCATGCATACATTAGGTTGTACCCCGTTCTCCCCTACAGTAGGTTTTTTTTCTCACTTTTGCAAAAGTAACCTATTCAAGAAGAAACAGGAGGAAAAATCATTCATATATATATATATATATATATATATATATATATATATATATATATGAAAACCTCCAAACTGGTAACTTCACAGGAGAAGGAAAAAACACACTTTACTTTTAATGTAAGTCAATGGAACCAGACGTCTTTCTAAGTCATTTTGGGCCGTTTATTTTAGTCCATTCATCATAAAACTTACACACAATGTAAAGGGATACATGTATTTTCAAAATAAGTCTATCTATCTATCTCTCTATGTATATATGCCCTATGCCCTGCGATGGACTGGCGACCTGTCCAGGGTGTATCCTGCCTTCTGCCCAATGACCACTGGGATAGGCTTCAGCACCCCCTGCAACCCTGAAGGAGAAGCGGCTTAGAAAATGTGTGTGTCTGTGTGTATATTATATTATATTATATTATATATATATATAAATAGAGAGAGAGGGAGAGGGAGAGAGAGAGAGAGAGAGAGAGAGAGAGAGAGAGAGAGAAAAAGAGAAAGAGAGACTATAACATCCTAGCAGGGATGGCCATGACTGAGGTGTCCTTGAGCAAGACACCTAACCCCCAACTGCTCCCCAGGCACTGTGGATAGGGCTGCCCACTGCTCTGGGCAAGTGTGCTCACTGCCCCCTAGTGTGTGTGTGGTGTTTCACTTCACGGATGGGATAAATGCGGAGGTGGAATTTCCCCGTTTGTGGGATTAAAAGAAGTATCACTTAACTTTACTGCGCAGTCACCATATTCTGGCCGTTCCTCTTTACAGGTTCTACACAAATGTTAAAAATCTGTTTTTTGTTTTTTTTATGTTAAATGTCTTTCTTATGATTTCTTATGATACATGTCCTAGAAGTACTGACAATAACCGTGATACACTCTGCAAAGCCGAGCTCCATCACGACAACCACACCACACTGCGCCTGTGGCCGACCCCGCTGAGACACAGTGGGTTAAGCCGGGCTCCGTGTGCGAGTTTAGTGACGTTGCGCTTGCTTTTTGTTATTTTACAGCAGTTTCCCAGCCCCGGGCCTGTTTTAACGATCACACACCTGAATCGTGGCGAGCCGTCCAGGATGCTGAAGCAGGCAGGAGAGCACCAGCAGCAGAACTGCGAGCCTAACTGGTATCCCAGTGGTGCGGCTGAGGGTGAGGTGCTGCGGGCTGGCGGGCTGGCGGGTGGCGCTCTCCGCGCTCCGCGGCTATAAAGGCCCGGCGCTCACTCGCTCGCTCTCACTCCGCTGTAGGATGTTATCACGCGAAGCTCCACACCTCCCCACAGAAGACCTGACAGCTCCGTGATGAATGTGCTTCTTTCTCTGAGGAGATACGACATGTGTCCACAAGACATGCTGCTTTTTCGTGGCTCTCGGCTCTTCTGTATCTCCAGCTCTGGTCCAAGTTTGGAATTAATCTGAAGCGCCTCTCTGGTCTCGTCCTCTCCCCCGTCGGACACGCAGTTGCTCTGGAGTAAGAGTGGGATGGCCAAGGCGTCCTGGGTGAATTTAGGCGTGTTGCTGTTGATCGGACTGACCGCTGCGAACGCCGACGGTAAGATCCCCGGCGAGGGAACGTGCGGGGCTCGGAAGGCGCCTCTCCGCCGCGCGAGCCGAACACAGGGCGATAAAGCGCTTCCGACGCCGCGGTTGTCTTGGCTCGTTTAACATGTAAACTGGAGGTTTTCTAGGCCGATATGGACACGCAGCGGGTCACCGATACACTGAGGGGGGCTGGGGGGGTCGCAGCGTTTGTCGCGGCTTGGCGGCTGGAGGTGATTTATCGCCTTAGCTCGTGTAAAAAGTTAAAGCGGCTCTACAGCCGGAGGTTAAAGCAAACCAAGCCGAGCTGACCTGAACTGAGAAGAGGGAACCTGAAAGCTCGTTTTACCTCAGAAAACGCCCAGCGCCCATTTCTGCGGTGCTTTTCTGAGTTTTCTGTATATTTTGGTAAATTTCTGTGTATTTTTGAAAAGAAATTTGCGTATTTTGGTGATTTTCTGTGTATTTTGGTGATTTTTTTTGTTTTGTGTATTTTGGTGATTTTCTGTGTATTTTTCGTGATTTTTGTGTATTTTGGTGATTTTTGTGTATTTTGGTGATTTTTGTTTATTTTTGTTGTTCAGGTTTCCCGCCGCTTCCCAAAGACGCTCGCGAGCAGGACGCCACCGCGCAGACGCGGTCCAGCAGCGCCGCGGCCCCGGCTCCGGCGGCGGTGGCGCGCGGGCGACGAACGCGGAGATGCACGTGCTATACGTACAAGGACAAGGAGTGTGTTTACTACTGCCACCTGGACATCATCTGGATCAACACCCCGGAGTAAGGCTCGGCCCATAACTGCTAAACCTTATGGATTGATTTATTTATTTGATTGATTGATTTGATTGATTTGATTGGTTGATTGATTAAGCTATTAAAAAGCCAGGCTAGAGAGTGTGTGTGTGTGTGTGTGTGTGTATTGCTGTTGTCAGAACAAAACCTCAGATGTCAGTTTTTATCATAATTTGAAAATACATGTTGCTCTTTATATTTCATGATGAATGGACCAAGAGAAACGACCCAAAATGACGTCTGGTTCCATTGACTTACATTAAAAGTAAAGTAGGTTTTTTCCTCCTCCTGTAGTTACCAGTTTGGAGATATGAGTTTTTTTTTCTGACAACAGCAGTAAACAAACATACATATATACATACAAACATTTTTAATTGCACTCTCTTAATTTCAATGTGAAAGTTATTCATATTTCAGCCCAAATTCAGAAACAAATGTACAAAAAAAAAAAAGTGCCCACAAAAGAAGTGCTTCAGTGGACACGGAAAAACCTTTACTGCTGTCTTGAAGCTTTAGAAAAGGTGTTTCCATTAAATTTGAACCACTCATTCTCACATTTCTGATAAATCCATGGTAAAAGTCAGAGATGGATGATATATTGAGAATTTAATATCACGATACATTATATGCAGGGCGACATTTCATTTTTCGGACACTCTTTAAGTACCGACGATATCTGTGATATTGTGACGTAATTTATCACGATAACGATAAATATCATCCTACCGCCCAGCCCTGGTAAATACCTTTACTTCAAATCTTAAAATCTTAAAAAAAAAGTTTTTATTTTTTTCTGTGCCGACTACAAGAAAATCACTAAATCCAAAGACGAAAGTGACGAATGTTGTATGGGAGTAAGTTTAGTGTATGTGCTGAGAATTGAATGTTAATTCAAGGTTAGTGGTCAGTTCATCATGTTGGGTTGGGTTCATTTACATGACCAGTACAAACTCTCACACTTCATAAAGAAGCGTTGCCTATCAGAAAGGCCTCCGCGTGTGACGCAGTTATACACGATGTAGGCCTCACTTGGTGCGAGAGCGTCTGAATTCGCCCAGCTCGTTCAGCGAAGTGCCCGTTTCTGAGTCTTAATTGTAGCTCTGCATGTCTGCGAGAGGACGTGACACATGCCGACAGTTAATAGGCTAGATTAGGAGTTCCACATAAAACCTGCAGCTTTCAGGACTAAACCGAATGGACAGACTTCAAAGAGATGCTTTCTTGACATGATGCTTAGTGGAGTAACTCTTAGCAGATGAGGCAGGGAGCTCTCTGGGCAAAGCGCTGCAGATGTGCTCGGCCTCAGAGCCCATTCCAGTCGCGTTCCATATGGTGCGAATAACGCCGGCGTAGCCAGGTGTAGTCTCACGTTTACAGACTTCACTCGTTGCTTTTGGAGGTTCGCGAAACGTATAGGATCAGCAGCAGCGCGGTGTCAAGTTGTCACGCAATCAAAAGGCTCTGAGGCTTTCAATATATCTGAATGATCTGTGGAGCTGGATGGATCTTGTGCATGATGCACACAGGCGAGAACATCGCGAGGTTAAAAATAAACACGCGGTTCTTCCGTAGAAGTCGCCGATCAACCTTTCAGTCGCTGCTGCTTAATGACTGCGCGAGGCTGATGAGCTCATTTAAGTGTCCATAATAATATACGGCCAAGCCGAGTGCAGGAGGGCTGTGGCGATACCACGGCTCCTTTGTTTGTGTAACACAAATGCCTTTTCTCGTACCTCATTCCATTTATTTTCCATTGGCTTTCCCTTTGCCAGGTTTTTCCCTGGTGTCCATTGATCATAATCCAACAGCTGTTTTTAACATGGCTTGTTGCTGGACCTTATTTACCGAGGGTTTTATAAATGTGACAGGATAATGGGAAAATGATTTAGTCTGATTTGTTGCTCGTTGTTTATGTTTATACAGAACAACTTGAGATGGACAGTAACGTAATAATGTAATACTAGATGAAATAACACCACTGTCTCCCCTTTTAAATAGGCCCGCTTACACCATACCTCCTCAAACCGCACGGAAACCGAACTGATCTTTCACTGGTGGTCAGCGTGGGGTGTTGGCTATTCCAGGACTCTAACATGGCCAAGTGTTTTTAACAGGCCTGCGCTTGGCATTCTGGCCCAAATCCAGCATTTTCTATGCTATTTGTCAAGTTTTGCAGCGCTCTGTAGCTCAGAGTCACACGCTCAGCTTCATTCGCTTGACAGAATTCAAAATTTGATGTTTTCATGTTTTTCGTGTATCAGTTTTACCAAACACGTCAAAGAGCCGTTGGGAATCCGTGCCGTGTCAGCCGGTCTGGACTTCAAGTCTATCCACTGATCTCATAAAAACAACCAGTTAGTGAAACTCTTACCTCAGCTGTCGTTCCTATCGGGCACAAACTGGATGCCAGTCAGAAAATAGGAGATAGGATATCAGCCAGATAGCTGGTTGTCCCCCTCGTCTGAGGAGTCATTCCTGTAAAATTGTGTCTCCATTTGGTTTTATTTTATATTTTTCTACATTATTTGAGCACAGCAGGGGTCCGTTATATTGTGTGAAACGTCCGTGATTAACGGACCAGCAGAAATGCTCGAAATTATTTGGAAGTCTTTTTGCATTAATTAGCATTAAATGTTAAATATTTTTACACCATTTTGGAGAACTTTTTGGACGGTGAATATATTTGGACATTTGGTTTCCAGGTACGTTAAGTATCTGGATTCATTCCGCAATTGCCAGCTAATCAAAAAAATAAATAAATGCATAAACGGCCCACCCCCAAAAATGTACTAAAGCAAAGCAGTTCTCAGATATAAAGGCGGTAGACTCTCACTGGGGCAGGACCCTTTTGTCACTGGGGTGGGACCCTCAAAGGTCCATCTCAGTGCCTTTAGCCAGGGATCATAACTGAACCATAATCCACTGAAATGATCTGTTCTAAGCTGGACTGACTCCACACACCCCGCCTCGCCTCGCCTCCAGGCTTTTACTCTACTGCTCTGTTTTAAAACATTCGGTTATGAAAAGGAACAAATACCAACTTTTCACCTGGAGAACCTGATTTAAGCTTCACAATCGGACATTAAAACCACTGTAGAACCTTTGAGGGAACATCTACACTGTTTGTACCTTGATGAAGGAAAAATGTTCCTGAGCAGAACCTTCATTTCTAACAGAGGGTTTTCCAACTCTTTAAACTGAAAAATTCTAGATATTATTCTAGACCCTCCTGCAGGAGGATCCAAGTAGCATGTGTACAAGAGATGTAGAGATGCTTACATTTTCCATTTTGGCCGGAGTGACCCTTTAAAGTTTCATGGATTCTGTCATTGAGCGCAAAGATAGAATCAAAGTCGAGAGGTCTAAAAAAACCTAAAGCTCCTAGGGGCCCGAAATCAATCCTTGTCTGCACACAGTACAGACATGTAGACGACTGTTAGAAGTAAAAAGACAAAAGGCAGCAAGGCAGAAATTCCCGAAATGGAAGTGTTGGCGTTCAAAAGGTTTGAGAGGTAAAAAACATCATATTAGACCTGAGGGCACATCACATTCAGAGCTGTCCAGTTTTCCATTCACATGTGTCGTAGTATCTGGATGGATGTTTCTGACCGTCTCCCTGCTGCTGGTGTGTTGACAGGCGCACCGTCCCGTACGGCATGTCGAGTTACCGAGGCTCGCAGCGCGTGCGGCGCTCTGTGGCAGGTGGGAAGGAGGCGCAGCGCTGCGCGTGTGCTCTGGAGACCGATTCTGCGTGCAGCAGCTTCTGTACTAAGAGGTAACTCTAAACCACCGCTTCTGCACACTGGACACAGCAGGTCTTTGGCTTCGTGTTGGAACTCACTCAGCAAGCGAGACTCATTCATGTAGCAGTGCTGATTTCAGCCAAGTGACCACCCACAGACGCATTCCTTCTAGTGGCTAACCATGACTGTCAGAGCGAGGCCTTAATTTCAGGCCATAAATATCGAAAGCTAGAAACAGAAGACAATCCACCTTTAAATAAGGCTCAAGTCTGCTAGCGTCCCTATGGGATTTCTTATCATCTGCTAGCACTAAGCTAATGCTGGTGCACGTGAACATTCTAGATAAAACCTGGACGCTTGAACCACGTAAAAGGCAATCCGTGTGTTTTATTTGAATCTTGCAACAGCCATTGACTTACATTGCACTGTGCCCAAGCGCAGAGCTACCGCCGTGGTTTTGCATTGCTAAAAACAACCTGTTTAAGCTACCACTCGTATTCACAGTCTGTGATGTATAAAACACTTCTAAGTTGCCTAGAGTGGCATTTTTATCTTTACGGAATTGATCCCAACCCACTGTCAGTCATAAAATGTGTGGTATCCTAATTCTGTTGATATTCTTATTCTAGCCGAGCTGTTTCAGCCAAGATACCATGAATAGAAAGTACTAATAGGATCATTCTCCACTGGCCGGTTTAAGATTTTAACTCTTTTGTTTCTTAAACAATGAAATAAAAGTAAATAAAAATAAACAAGACCTTACTTTACTTTTTTTAGTTGCCAGGAATCACAGGCCATCTCTGAAGGCCCAACTGACAGGCTTTAATAAACGCTGGCCCAAAACTTGTTCAACCTAAAAAGACATTGTGGAGCTCAACTCTGCTTTTGCAAAAAAAGATCTAAATGACAAACAATTTACCTTATTTACGCGCTAACGGTCATAAAGTTGGAGGTTTATTGGCCTTATAATGGAGTAAGCATGGTGGCATTGGCTCGGTTGGCATAATCAAGCTCAGCAGCAAAGCGTTTTAGGCCGAAAACTCAATGTTGTGTAGCAACACTAAATAAGATCAATACAGTTTTTCATTAAGTTAAATTTGGTTTTTGCCAGGTTCCTATAAACCTCACAAAATTTGGCAAGGAGGAACTCATTTTTGGGCGGAGCATGGGTAGCTCAGTTGGGAGCTCGAGTACAGATTTTACAATTTAAACTAACTGGTTTCTGTGCCTGGGCCAGATTTATAGGCCCATATTAAGCCTAAAGTGAAACTAATAAGGTAAACTAATAAAATTTTTATTGGTGAATCACCAGAAACATTGTAGTTTAGCCCAAGGCTGGACTTAATCCATGCCTAATAGAACAGCCATTCATCAAGAAACTCTTATTTTATTATGCATTTTATTTTATGACCGTAACGAAGACGAGGACAGCTTGGTCTGGTTAGATAAATACCAGCGTACATGTGAATGTAAATAGTAGCACCTCTTTTGTTGTGTTCCGTCAGGTGGAAGTCACCATGACCTTCCGTTCCAGACCAGCTAAACCACATTGGAAACATCCCATCCATGCATTCTTCTGTCCTAACAGCTGGAGACTCATCTTAAGAGTATGGCTTACCTCTGTCTGAGGAGGAGGAATTCCATTATTCGCGGGAGACCTGAAAGGAAAAAGGAGAGGAACAATGGAGATGATGGAAATGAGCCAAAGCGAGATTTGATGGGAGAGTATTTAACAGACCAGCCGACTTTAAGCTAACTCGCCGCATTACGGCAGGTCTTCTGGACCTACGTGGCCACCAAGGCTAACATTCTGTCTTTGCAAACAGAGGAACTTCCGGATCGTCATGACTAACGATGCACTGGTTTACATTTCTTTCTTAGCAGTTATCTGCCCGTGCTTCTGTGACTGTGTGCGAGATCAGCAGCTGCTATGATCTGACTTCCACTGCTTTGGTGAAGTCATTGAGCCATTCAGCGAGACAGATGGTTGCATACTTCTCATTCAGAGGTGTTTCTCATTTCTTACACTGCTTCTGATTAGACAGCACTTAAATATGAACTCAAAGGCTGAGAAACAAAAACGGAGACCTGTACATAAAGTAATGCTTTTCAAGCTGTCAAGTAGACCAGCGATATACCTGTGAAAAAAATCTTATTTTTCATAATATAATCATGCGTGTGATTTTTTTTTTTCCCATAATATAATTACACGTAATATTTTTACTTTATGTAAATATGGACAATACATCAATTACAGGAATTTGCATAAAATATTTAACACATTATTTCATAGTCATACAGTCCTAATGTTTCTAGATAGTCTCCTTTTATCTAGAAGGCCTCTGTCTGCAGCAAACTGCATCTGTGGTCTCTATATAAAAGATAATTTGGCCTGCGAGGTCAGTTTGATAAAGAACTCAGAAGGACAGAAGGACTAGCTTTACGTTTGTTGGTCACATTTGTGGATTAAATCGTTATTTTGCCATTTATTAAGCATCTCGACATGGTTCTTTAAAAAATCAAATAGGGTTCTGTGGAGTATTGTCATTGAAGAATCACTTTTGTTTTCCCAAAGAACCTTTCAGTGGATGGTTCTTTAAAAAAACCAAATAGGGTTCTGTGGAGTATTGTCATAGAAGAACCACGTTTGGTTTCCCAAAGAACCTTTCAGTGGATGGTTCTTTAAAAAACCAAATAGGGTTCTGTGGAGTATTGTCATAGAAGAACCACGTTTGGTTTCCCAAAGAACCTTTCAGTGGATGGTTCTTTAAGGAGCCAAACAGGGTTCTGTGGAGTATTGTCATTGAAGAACCACTTTTGTTTTCCCAAAGAACCTTTCAGTGTATGGTTCTTTAAAAAACCAAATAGGGTTCTGTGGAGTATTGTCATTGAAGAACCACATTTGGTTTCCCAAAGAACCTTTCAGTGGATGGTTCTTTAAAAAACCAAATGGGGTTCTGTGGAGTGTTGTCATAGAAGAACCACTTTTGTTTTCCCAATGAGCCTTTCCGTGGATGGATCTTTATGGAACCAAACAGTGTTGTGTGGAGTATTGTCATAGAAGAACCACTTTTGGTTTCCCAAAGAACCTTTCAGTGGATGGATCTTTATGGAACCAAACAGGGTTCTGTGGAATATTGTAATTGAAGAGCCAAGTTCCCCAAAGAAGCTTTCAGTAGATGGTTCTTTTAAAAAAACATATAAAGAAGCTGGATGAGTATGAAGAACCTTGCTAAGGTGCAAGGACCCTCCACATGATGTAAAGGTTCTACACCATAGAGCCAAGCCAAGAGAGAACCTTAATTTTTTAGTCTGAAAGCATGTTCTCACGTTATTCACGCCAAACACATTCCCACCCAACCCCTAAATGGCGAATTATCATTATTTATTCATCTTTCTTTCAGTTTTCAGAGTTTCTGCTCTACTTCTGTGACCAAAGATGACCCACTTCTTTGAACGTTTGTTCTTTTTTCTGCTTTTTTATGGCCAGCGCTCATATTTATGTATAAAACATGTACAGTACATCTGTTTAATATTAAATTAAAATGGTCACTATTACTAACTTCACTCTGTCCGTCATTTGTCTTGTCATTTTCAGCACCGAGCTGACCCAATGTAGCTAAACAATAGACTGAAGAATGCTGTCAACAATCAACCGAGCCAACTTTAAACCTGAGGCTCAAGCGTAATATGAATGCCCGGGCTTTACGGCCTCCCTCTGGATTCCAATGAGTGAGGGCCTTATCCTACCAGAATTGGTTGTTGTCTTAGAATTTGCCCTGCAAGTGCTCCCATGTCTTTGGTCCAGGAGGGGCAAGACTGAGTCATACATGGCAAACGGTCTTTTTATCCTTATCCAAGGTGCACAGGAGTGAAAGGACACCTGAGAGAACCTATGAACCTCCCAGCCGGGGATGATTGCATGTTAAGAGAAGGCAGACTTTGTAATCCAAGCATTCCGCCCTATAAACAGGGATTAAGTGGAAATTGCATTTGTCCTTTATCTTCCCCAGGACGAAATCAGAGCTAATTTTACCTCCAGTGGTCATGTATCAAATATTTCAGGTATTAGTTGCTTAGAACTAATCCTTTCTACGTAAATGAAATGGAACAGACTGAATGATGTCTATTCCAAGAACGCTGCGTAAAACAAGCAGTCAGAAAACAGAATAAGCAGAGTTGGGGAACATGTAGTGAAGGTGCAGATCTGATTGAGACCAATAACAATTTAATATGCGTTTTATTTAAAACAAAAAACTAAGATTTAAAATGAGCTTTTGTGTTGACAGTTAAGATGTTAAGATGGCCATCTAACAGCACTATTCTCACAGTACTGCCATACAAGAAGAAACACAACAAATCTGAATTACACTACTCACAAAAGTCGGGGATATTTGGCGTTCCGGGGAAATTTCAGGATGAATCTAAAATGCACTCTAACCTTTACAGGTGAACTTAATGTGACCTTCTCTAAACTTCTGAATGCACATGTCCAGGTGTTCAGTGTTTCAGTACTTTCAGCACAACTTGCTGTTCTCTAACAAGGAGCTTAACAGCGAGGTGGTGGTGGTGGTGGTGGTGTTACAGTGTGGGCGGGTGTGTCCAGTCAAAACAGAACTGCCCTATACTTTGGGAGCAGTACAGTGACCCAGTGGCCCAAACTACTGAATAACATCATTAATCCAGTCATTGTGCCTCTGCATGAACAACACCGGCCTCATTTCATCTTCATGGACGGCAATCCTCCAGCTCATCAAGGGAACGGCTGCTGGAGACTGGGGTACCTCAAATGGAGCGGCCTGCACTTTCTCCAGACCTGAATCCCATAGAAAACCTGTGGGATCAGCCGAGTCGCCGTGTAGAGGCTCGTAACTCTGTACCCCAGAACCTCAGTGACCTGAGGGCCGCCCTTCAAGAAGAGTGGGAGGCCGTGCCTCAGCACACAATGAGTCAGTGGATGGTTCATTAAAGAAGCAAACAGGGTTCTGCGGAGTATTGTCATGGAAGAACCACTTTTGGTTTCCCAAAGAACCTTTAGGTGGATGGTTCATTAAAGAACCAAACAGGGTTCTGCGGAGTATTGTCATAGAAGGACCACTTTTGGTTTCCCAAAGAACCTTTCAGTGGATGGTTCATTAAAGAACCAAACAGGGTTCTGTGGAATATTGTCATTGAAGAGACACTTTTAAGTTTCCTTAAAGAACCTTTCAGTGGACGGTTATTTAACAAAACCTCTGTAAATAGGCTGAATGAGCATGAAGAACCTTACTCAAGTGCGAGGAACCTCCACATGATGTAAAGGTCTTGTACCGTAGAGCCAAGCCAAGAGAAAACCTTTATTTTTCAGTGCAATTTAAAACGTCTGAACATTATTCACTCCAAAATCGTTCCATTTAAAAATAAGTACTGCAGTTCTTGTCTAACACATAGCCAGCTACCCTTCATTTTTATGTTAGCATTATGCTACATCCACAGTTATCATGTGACCTACTTTCCTTCAGGTTATGCTATGCTACACATGTACTGCCAGGGCTGGACGAAGTACACAAACCCTGTACTTGAGTTAAAGTAGAGACCCCCAAGGTAAATATTCCTCCAGTAAAAGTAGAAGTTCCTCCCTTTAGACCTCCACTTGAGTAAAAGTACTAAAGTATTTCCCTTCAAATGTACTTAAGTATAAAGTAAAAGTACTAAAAGAGTAATTCTGGCTCTGATGTCCTGTTATCATTTTTATAACCAGACTGGCTTCATGAACTCATTTCGGGTGAAAGTCCTCCAGCGTCTCTCTTGGTAAACCAGTCTTTTAATAGAACGTCATTAATTAGTGACGCTGACGTCTATTAAAATGATCAGAAGCACAAAACACTGAAGGTAAACAGTTTCCATCAGGGAGAACCGAGTGGCTCTGAAATCACTTTTTACACACAAGCAAAGTTTCAGTTTCAGATTTATTTACAACTTAGTTCCAAGTTTAAGTTGAATAAAAACTGGCTTTAAACTCAGGATCACAGATGAGCTCCTTTACTATGTTGATCTGTAGGCGTCTGTTCATAAACATAAACCATCCCAAACTCATTTACTATAAAATGAAATGGTGTTTGTAGAAATTCAGAAAAAAGCCGCGTCAGTCTCGACTGCATATGTGGACATATTTCTATATTGTGCTCTATTTACACAAAGTTAGGTTAGTTCATCATTTATGTTGAACAGACTCTCCCAAAGTTTTACGCTGCTGCGCTGACGTTGAACCGCGTGCTGCACTGGGTCGGTATGACCAACAGGTCAAAACCAGCTCTAAACAAAGTGACCGCTGGGCCCTGATTGGCGGTCTGGCTTTGCGCTTCTTTCGTTTTGACATGCTACGTTTTTATACACACAGAAACCAAAAGGAACGACAGATTTCTCAAAATGTAGGAGGAAAAAGTCGGATATTAGACTCTGAAATGTAGTGGAGTGAAAGGAGAAAGTCGCCCAGAACGGAGAAACTTCAGTACAGATACACCAAAAAATACTAAAGTACAGAAACTCATTACATTTACTCAGTTACTCAGTTACTGTCCAGCACTGTGTACTGCTGATGTGAAAAATGCTAGTTTATCCCAGCATGACATTTTCTGAGGCTCAACTCAAGCACCTAGTAAAGCTAAGCTCTGTAAAGCTGTGCCCGGATACTCTGTTTCTGCCTGAGTGAGTGAGTTTGAGTTGGGTTTCAGATTTAGCAGTAAAGGTTGAGGTCTCAAAGTCGTGGGAAAGGCTCAGGTTTGGGCTTCAGTTTCGTGCACAGAGGAAATACTTAGCCAACAAAGTGACTTACTCACACAAGGTCAGAGCTAAATTCCTTCACAAAGAAACTAAACAGAAATACGGGGTGATTCAAAAAGATTCACCCGATTTCAAAGCAGGATATTTTTACAACCGTGAGGCGCCGAGGAACCAATCACAATCCAACTGTAAGGGGGATCTTAAAGTTTCTCTCAATGGAAGACGGTTCCTTTCAGTCTGAGAGGAGATGAGACCTCTGAGCAGAAAGCGCTCGGAGTTCTCCACGTCAATAAGAGTGAATTCACAATAACAGTGCAGCGGGATTTTCGTGGGCAGTGAACCTCCAACAGCTCAGAGCGTTCGGCGTTGCTGAACAGTCTGCGTTGGTCATCCTCTAGTCCTTCATCAGTGGTCACAGGACGCTGTTGGCTGAATATTTTTGGTTGGTGGACTATTCTCAGTCCAGCAGTGACAGTGAGGTGTTTAAAAACTCCAGCAGCACTGCTGTGTCTGATCCACTCAGACCAGCACAACACACACCAACACACCACCACCACCACGTCAGTGTTACTGCAGTGCTGAGAATGATCCACCACCCAAATAGTACCTGCTCTGTGAGGGTCCATGGGGGTCCTGACCACTGAAGAACAGGGTAACAGAGTATCAGAGAAACAGATGGACTACAGTCTGTAACTGTAGAACTACAGAGTGCAGCTATACAGTAAGTGGAGCTGATAAGGTGGACAGTGAGCGTAGAAACAAGGAGGTCGTCATAATGTTACGCCTGATTGGGGTATATTTAACAAACATTCGTGAGAGTTTGTGGGTGGGTTCATTCTACTTTTTTCATTTTCAAATGGTTCCCATCAAAGCTATCTGAGTGCTACCTCCACCCTCTGGTGGAGAAACTGTTAACTACAAAAATGCTAAAAACGTTTAAAACTAATGGATCATATTGTGGTAGCAGTGGCGACTGCATTGCATTTTGGCCTGTATAAATGCTTTACTTTCTATATATTTAGGTAGAAGAAGAAGATTTCTTGTTCTTTCTTTGATGGCTTCTCATGTTTCATGCGATCGGCTGTTTGTCATAAGTGTCATACTTTGATGTGCACACACAGGGATTAATCACAGCCTGAGGATCTAAACCTAGATTAACAGAGAAAATTGGCAAGCGCCGCTGCAAAACGAGTTTACTGCGACTGTTTGTTGATGTTGTGAAGCTGAAACTTTACAAAACTGAGTTGAACTTCCACTGTTTCATACCATCCAAGTACAAGGCAAAGCAAATGGCATACCATAAACACCACCAAACCCGCTGAAACATACCTTTATCTTTAGCCTTTTCCGTTTTATGGCTCTAGATGTGTACATTTGTGGGGTTTTTTATGTTTGAGACCTGATTAACCAGTTACTCTTAAAGTAACTTCGTATCTGAACCATATCTGGATGTAGTGAGATGTAAACAGGCTCTTAGAAAACATAATGGTACAGTAAAAGCCCAAGCAGCTGCTTATGTCGCTTATTAGGTAGAGCTGAAAGATCTTCCAGTCATGGAACAGATTGTACTGAAATATTTTCTGTTTATCCACTGAGAAGTGTCTGAAGACACAGTGGGTGGTGTTTCACTATAGGGTAACGCTATAAAAATAAACACTTCAGGAGAAGATCAGATGAAGATAAAGCTGTCAGTCTGTCTCACAGCTCACCGACATGCTGTCTCTATTGTGAAAAATGACACTAAGGATGCACATGGCAGCTGTAACGCCTGGTGGACTCTTCCAAAGGAAAAATAACTTCAGAAATATAAACGATTATTCAAAGAAAACTGGACTCCTTAAAATGGCAAGAACAAGACCACCCAATCATCAGATAAACAGCACTTAAAGCTTTCATCTCTGAGACAGAGGAGCAAATCAAGCTGCTTCAGATCTGAAAACATCCACAGGTGTTTCTGTCCATCCGTCCACTGTGAGAAGACCACTCGGCGCTGTGGGTCTGAAAGGAGGTGTAGCTGATCGAGAAGAACCTCACTAAGAAAAGGAGACGGACACATCAAACAAAGAAGCTGAACAATGAACTGACTGGCTTTCCTTTTCAAACACACCTATTAACCTGTCAATTCACCAGCGGTGAACGAAGTAAACAACCCATGTACCTGAGTTAAAGTCGAGACGCCCAAGGTAAATATTCCTCCAGTAAAAGTAGAAGTTCCTCCCTTTAGACCTCCACTTGAGTAAAAGTACTAAAGTATTTCCCTTCAAATGTACTTAAGTATAAAGTAAAAGTACTAAAAGAGTAATTCTGGCTCTGATGTCCTGTTATCATTTTTCTAACCAGACTGGCTTCATGAACTCATTTCAGGTGAAAGTCCTCCAGCGTCTCTCTTGGTAAACCAGTCTTTTAATAGAACGTCATTAATTAGCGACGCTGACGTCTATTAAAATGATCAGAAGCACAAAACACTGAAGGTAAACAGTTTCCATCAGGGAGAACCGAGTGGCTCTGAAATCACTTTTTACACACAAGCAAAGTTTCAGTTTCAGATTTATTTACAACTTAGTTCCAAGTTTAAGTTGAATAAAAACTGGCTTTAAACTCAGGATCACAGATGAGCTCCTTTACTATGTTGATCTGTAGGCCTCTGACAACTGCGCTGACGTTGAACCGCGTGCTGCACTGGGTCGGTATGACCAACAGGTCAAAACCAGCTCTAAACAAAGTGACCGCTGGGCCCTGATTGGTGCTCTGGCTTTGCGCTTCTTTCGTTTTGACATGTTACGTTTTTATACACACAGAAACCAAAAGGAACGACAGATTTCTCAAAATGTAGGAGGAAAAAGTCGGATATTAGACTCTGAAATGTAGTGGAGTGAAAGGAAAAAGTCCCCAGAGCGGAGAAACTTCAGTACAGATACACCAAAAATACTAAAGTACAGAAACTAATTACATTTACTCAGTTACTCAGTTACTCAGTTACTCAGTTACTCAGAGTTACTGTCCACCACTGCTTTTAACAGTAGCATTTGTTTAAAGCAGCTGGCCACATTAGGACGTGCCTTTTTTGGCCAGACATTCTCAGCCTAGTATGTCTGCCCAATTAACCCAGTTCTCTAATTAAAACCATAATGTGCATTAACTGGTAAAGTACTACTGTAAAGTGAGCTGGTCAAAACAAGCTCTAAGCAAAGTGACCGCTGTGCCCTAGGGCAGATCTAGCAAGACAGCCCCTGCCCATTCACACTGAAGTTATAAGGACTGTTTTAGTCTGGACTGAGGCGCAATACAGGGCAGCCAATCAGAACAGAGCTAAGTCTTAAAGGCACAGTAACAAAACAGCCTGTTTAAAATGGAAAAGGACAGAAGAATAACAGCATATGTGGACTTGAGTTCATTCATGAGTAGCATTAATCTATTTGAAGTAAAAGTGTGCTTCCTAGCACGTTCTCCTTTCTGTGCAGCATGTGTGGACGATTGCATCATCTGATATCTATCAGAGATTAATGTAAACTGACTTTACGCTTCATCAGAAACCTATAAGGCCGCATGCTGGCCCTGCACTGATGAACTGTTGCAGGATGACCAGCAATGGCCCTCCACCACAGAGACATGAACACACTGCTGAGCTCCAATGCAAAGGGCAATAAATAAAGCAACGGAATAACGGATATAAGGACTTCAGAGACAGATATATCTTTAAAGCCTTCCTCCTGGGAGTTTTATTTGCTACATCCTAAGCAGCATGCCTCTGCGCTGTAGATTTATGAGGGCCTGGCAGGACACGCTAGGCTCCAGCTCAGTACATGCTGAGTTCACTGAGAACCACCTACAGTTATACGTCTACATTAGAATACAGCAGACATCGATGGTCTGTGACAGACTGCCCCAGCAGCTGGGGTGTACTTCTACTCACTTCACTGACCACCTGAGACCATCCCACGGCTAAGCTGTTTTCATTGGCCGTGCGGAAGCTAAATTTTGCTTGATTACCCAAAGTTTAAATGCGAGACAAATCAAATGGACGTGAACTTTGTGGTGAACTCCTATCCTGTACTACTACTACTTTATACGTCAATAAACCACAAGGTTATTGATAATGACTCCGGATTAGTGCGTTTCGCTGCTGTCAGTAGAAAACCTTGTATCTCCGTTTTTGTCGTTTTTCAGTTTTTGACGTAATTTGAAAATCCCTTTTGTCCTTTACATTATGGGGTGAAGTCCATGATAAATGGACCACAAGAAACGGCTCAAAGTGACTTGGAACGACGTCTGGTTCCTTTGACTTGCATTAAAAGTGAAGTAGGTTTTTTCCTTCTCCTGTAAAATTACCATTTTGGAGATACGAGGTTTTGTTCCTCGACAGCAAATTGCTCTTCGCGTAGGCGACACAGAGATTATCCATAGCGGTTTACACTGAGTTCATTAAGCCATCATTATCATAAACACATTAGCTCACTAGGATAGCCTATCTGATATACAAGCGATCAAATAAAAAACAACGCCCGTGATAAAAATAAATCCTCAAACGTTTCGACATTCCTGGCAGGTTCATTAATAACAGTTTGTCCCAGCAGCATCTCAGCATGAAGGTTCTGTGCAGTTCTCATGTCATATGAACATCTGCATTGTTCTCTGAGGTGCAACAAAGCATTTACTGTCTTGCTGTCAGCGCAGCTCTTCTCCGTGTCTGCTACAGCAGCTCTGATCTCTGGCTCCTGCTTCGCATCCCGTCTGGAGTGCAGTCGTCTATGCTGTGGTCTAAAGTGTTCAGGAAGGGCTTCTGCCGCACTGACAGGGAGATTATTTCACCGACACACTGTTTGAGCTGTCTATGCAACTTATTGCCGCGGCCCTGATGGAGAATACTTAACTTAAATACATTAACCGCTGTAAACCACTTCCAGCTCAATTAGATGTAAACATTTTCCTACAAATAATTTTGTAATAATCCCTTAAGGCTGTTTACCATACAAATCCGGTCAGTTTACCATAAAGAATCTGGTTCCTGCTCCCTTAACTTACAGCTTCAAATTCCACTAATTTGATTCAATATCCTGCCATATCTACAGTGCACACATACGCATTTTATGTGCTGTGGCGTGATAAGTGACTTTACATGCCTGAGTTTTTAACTGTAATGTTGGTGATGGTCAAGTAGCTGTAAATCTGACAAAATTGTTTTCTTGTGGGTCTGTTTTGCCTTACAGTATCCGTAAAATACCATGCAAATCAAGAAAGCAGGTATAAAATCAGGTTTTTAAAAATGTATCTTTAAAAAAAAAAACACTACAGTTTTGTTGATAGAATATAAAATTTAATACATTATTTGGGTCGTCCTACAGAAACGTCCACTTTTCTGTCTCTCCATAGGAGTCACTGGTGTTACTGATTGTCATCGGTGTTCCACACAATGAAGGAAACACCAGAGACGTTTTTAATGAACAATGGCTTTTAAAAAGTGGCGGCTACAGAACATGAAACCACACGCTGTCCATCAGGGAACGTCCACTAAAATAGGGAATTTAATCTGTTTGTGTTTCTGTTTTTTCACAGTGACCTCAGAATAAAGTCGGTCACACCAGTGACGTCAGCTAGAAGATTCATATGAGATCAGGAGCTGAATGAGAAGATCTCTGAGAATTGAGAGACACAGTGGACTCACCATGAGCTTTTCTTCATAGCTCCTCAGAAAACAGGTCATAGGAGGTCGAGTGACGTCATCGGTGTGACTTTTATTCCAAAATAAGAGTTTTTTGTTACGCAGTGACACCAGTGACACTTTCATTATATATTTTATAATATTTCTTTGACATTCATTTTTTAAAAAATGTCATTTAAATCATGTATTTCATAGTGATGTATACTGTAGATTATTGTAGTTAAAATATAAAAACATCCTTTTTACCTCAAAATAGGGCCTCAGCTATAATACATGACTGTGGGGACGAGCTCTTCTGTGGTGTTTGGAATTCTATACGATTGATTTAAAAACCAGTATTGCTAAATTGAGGCTCAAGAAGATGGAATTGATAAAATAACTTATTGTTTTACTTTAAAATATAAATAAATTGTAACCCTAACATGTTTTCCAAGGGTGATAAATCGATAAAGACTAGGGAAATGGACGTTTCTATAAAATGAGCTAAATATATATTTAAAAAAAAACAAAAAAAGATGTCCCCAACTCAGCTTTGGCTTACAGGCCACACGTTGGGCACCCCTGCATTAAATGTTTCAGACAGCCGGTTCCTACGGCCACCACTGTGAACAAATTCTGACTCTGACTGACAGAAGATTTTCTGGAATGAAGCATTTTACATCAAACCACTCTCATCACATCTCAACCGTTTAATAATGCAGAAAGTCTGAAATATCAGTGGAGTTCCTCTTTAACACACACGAAGTAGGGAGCAGTCGTGGGCTGGAGGCCATATGACTGCCTCTCCGGGCAAGTGTGTTCACTGCCCCTTAGTGTGTGTGTGTGTGTGTGTGTGTGTGTGTGTGTGTGTGTGTGTGTGTGTGTGTTTCACTTCACGGATGTGTTAAATGGGGAGGTGAAATTTCCCTGTTGTGGGAATAGTAATAATGATAGATATTATATTATAATGATAGATATTATAATCTAATAATCTAATAATAATATAATGGAATAATAAGTAGTAATAGTAACAGTCACTTAATCTGAAGTGTCATGGAAAAACTCTGACCGGTGACTTTTCAGATTAGGATGTAAATTTGAGAAAATAATCCGTTTTTTTAAGTAGCCTTCTTACTGCACTCGTTTGTATGGACTTGTGTAAATAGCTTCACTTTAATTGTTTGTAGTATATGCATATAAAAAGGGAAGAGATGCACAGATCCTTTCTTTAGCATATCAATATTTTACTTGTTTATGTATTTTTTTGTGCTCGTCGATGTCCTCATTGACCTCATCACACCCACAGGGAGGAACATACTGGCAGGTTTACGATTCAGCCTCTTCTCCGCGCCTCTCAAAGGACCGCAATGTCCTGTTTTATACTTTTTTCACATATTATCCCTGAGGCTCGGACTGGAGGTTCTGAGTATTTAAAAAATTCATTTTTAGCTTAGGTGCACATGCCCCATGCAAGCAAAACCCCGATGGCATTTTTTTAAAGAATGCAAATGTAGGAGTCTTATTAAATTTATTAAAGAGCTGCTGCATAAGAAGTGAAGTGTCCTGCTGGCTTTTCATGCATTCCATTAGATCTCCAATTAGGTTTGTTCACAGACATTTTGAGGGGCAGAGGCTCAAGAGCAAGAACATGAATTAGACATTTAATTTACAGAATATTGTGCATTCTTGAGTCTGGGTTGCTGATCTCCCTCACATTTTTCTGCAGCTGAGACTGAAAGTGATTTATGAGAAACTTGGTTCTTTAGCTTCATATACCAGACCTGGAATCCGACACCTGGGTGTGATCTTAGACTCTGAGCTCTGTTTTATCTGCATGTAAACACAGTCACTAAAGTATTTTCTATCATCTGAGGGATATCACAAACGTTCAGCCTTCATAGTTGATCACTGTAATGATCTTCTTACTGAACTTCCTAAGAAAACAACACATCCTTTACAACTCGTACAAAACGCAGCGGCATCCTAACAAAACAACACGGAGAGATCCGATCAGTCCCGTTAATAAAGAGCTGCACTGGCTGCCTGTATCATTCAGGCTAGAGTTTAAAGCCCGGCTACTAGTTTTTAAAATGATTCATATTTTAAAATAAAACAATAAGTTACTTTATCAATTCCACCTTCTTGAGGCTCAATTCACCAATATTGCTTTTTAAATCAATCGAATTCCAAGCACCACAGAAGAGCTCATCCTCTCAGTCATGTGTGAAGGCTGAGGCCATATTTTGAAGAAAAAAAAACCTTTTCTGCTATTTTAACTACAGTAATCTATAAATGACTGTGGAATATATTAATTAAACAACATAAAGAAAACAATAGCCAAATAGACATTATAAAATATATAATGAAAGTTCCCCTGGAGTCGTGTCTCTGGTGTTACTGCCTAACAAAAATATGCTATTTTGAAATAAAAGTCACACCGATGACGTCACTCGACCTCCTTTGACCTGTTTTTTGAGGATCTATGAAGAAAAGCTCATGGTGAGTCCACTGTGTCTCTCAGTTCTCAGAGATCTTCTCATTCAGCTCATGATCTCATACGAAGCTTCTAGCTGAGGTCACTGGTGCGACCGACTTTATTCTGAGGTCATTGTGAAAAAATAGAAACACAAATGGATTAAATTCCATATTTTAGTGGACGTTCCCTGATGGACAGCGTGTGGTTTGATGTTCTGTAAAATGCATTGATCATTAAAAACGTCTCTGGTGTTTCCTCTATTATGCGGAACACCAGTGAGGATCAGTAACACCAGTGACTCCTATGGAGAGACAGAAAAGTGGATGTTTCTGTAGGACCACCCAGCTACAGATTTTAGTGATTTGATGAATGTTCATAGATTTTCATATAACTATCTTCAGGTAGCTTGTGTGCTGACTAATCTTTGAACACATCTTACCAGCAGATTGATTAGGCTGTTTCACACAAAGAAGGATGTTTAAACAGGCTATTGTATAAGATTAAATGGAGTGATGTACTGAAATAATACACAAACTCTTTCCCGGTTACACAAGACTCTATTAAATTGTTCCTTAGGCCAATTATGATAAAAAACATGAAGTTGAATCCAAACTTTTGGACTCTCAGAGTCACCGGCCAAGAGTCGACTCCGACTCCCAGACATGTTGGAGTCAAAGCATTTTGGAATTGATTTCCCATCACTTTCCAAGTCAAAAACATGTGTTAAGAGGTCCACAGAGTCTCCTATAACTTCCTATTTCTTTTTTTAATAACGAGAAAGCGGCAGGTTATTAACACGCAGAGCTGGTTTAAAGGAAGCCTGGCCACTTCCTATGTCTCCCATTACATCAAAAACGTGACTGCAAAACACCAGAGGGCATCCGCGAGCAAGTCCTCCATGAATGGGGGTGAATGGAGCTAAACAGTGAAGGGTTACAATAGTTTCAAACCACGTGTCCAGAACTTTCCTTTCATTTTAGAAAGTAGAAGGATGTATTTTATTAAAAAAGCAAATAAAACTCACCGGTTAATTTCCTCGTTTTCTACAGCAAACAGATTTTGGGCAGTCAGACACTAGCATTACTTGCAGTAAATGCTGATTGCACTCTAGATGTGTGTAATATTCCTGCATAAACACTGTTTAAAGTCATGCAGTAGGTCTACAAACTGTTCTATTATTATTATACAGGGAGATTCACTAGAAAGAGGCCCCGAATATTCTGTAATAACTCTCACTGAGAGAAAGCAATCTGAACCAAACAGCGTGCAATGAGCTCCTCGGGATATGGAGCTTCGAACAAGCCAGGATGCCCCTGCATCTGATTGATGAGGTAGATGCTGGACAGCCGTTGTGACGTTTAACCCCCATTTGCAACTTACCCCGTGCAGACCCCCGCACTCCTTCATGTGTCTGACAGAAAACATAGATCAATTCCAGCGCTGCGTGTAATGTAATCGATTACACACACGTCACAGTATGTCGTGTATTTTTATGGTTAAGATTGCTTCATCATAATGGGAGTTACAGCAGAATATTTGGGGCCTCTTTCAAGTGAATCTCCCTGTATAACGTGCTGTTTTCCTTTGTACGGCTACGAAACCCTACGCCAAGTTGTCATACAAATAGGACAGTGTAGTTTTTACCTTCTCTATTTGGGTCATATTTCAACAGCCGAAGTTCATCATAACATATGGTCATGTCTAAAATATTATTATTTTTTTTTACAGATAAAAGTCTGTTTTGTTGTCTTCAGTGTAACCAGGTGAAATCCGTTCTCTGTCTAATTCGGGTTCACAGTTGAACGTCTTCAGATTACTTTCCTTTCTCATGTTGACAAAGTATTAATTTTTCCAATATGCTTTGGCAAGAACAGCCAGCTACAATAAAACATAACATGAAATATTTTTCCTAAGCTTTTTGATTCTCTAAGTGCTTTCTAGCAGCGATTTTTTTTTTTTTTTTTACTGACAGCCATGAACCTGTTGATTATTATCCAATTTGGCCCAATAACATCACGGTCACTTGCTGTTTGATTCCATATGGCATCGCGTTGAGAATAAATATTAAAAGCATACGTTTTGAGTCTGGCTTAGGAGCGTTTGGGCTTCTTTCCTATGATATTCTAGCATAAGAGTTTGGAATTTGTTTGTACTGCATGCATTTTGATCTTAATCTGGGATTAAACTAAAGGGGCTTTGAGGGTCTTATACCAGGATATAGTTACTTGGCCTTTAGGTTGTTTCACCTGTGGGGAAAGCAATACCTTTCCCTTCGTCTGAGCTTATTCTGTGTAGAATTTCTGTTTCGTTCAGGGGATTATTAATGTGCAGGTATGCAATGGCCATGGCTCCATTTTCAGTTAGTTGAGAGGTTTTCGTCTGGAACACAACTACTTTTTGCTTGGTCGTAATATATTACAGCTTATTTTCCCATCTGACCATAACAGCCAATTCGCCTTTGTCATGTTCAGGCTGTCATACAGCTTGTCTATGTGAACCTAATCACATAATATTATGATTACAAGCGATGAGAAGTGTGTTTATTTCATTTAAATGAGGATTATATCTTCTAATCTACATTCTGGGCTTACTGCATACTATGGTTTATTATGAAGTAATTACAGGGACTTCAATGTAAACTAATGGAGCTTTTCTTAGGTTATAGAAGTTGGTAATAAAACGTTGGGCTCCCGTGGCGGACCCATGGCTTCGTAAGGGGTTGTTATGGTTTCCATTCTTTTCCGAAGACCTGCTTTCAATTTTTGTAAATATACAAATATTTTAAATAGTATTTATCCACATCTTCAATGTTCAGTCTTAGAAGTTGGTAGCATTTTCTGTTTCTCATCATACAGTTAATCCCAAACACATTCAACAGGTTTGAGGTCTGGATTCTGGAGTGGCTCGTCCACTCAATTTGCAGTTTTTCGTCGTGTTGTATCCATTTCCCTTTGTCAGTAACCACTTTTTGACAACTGCACATCTTTTCAGACCGTGTCGAGTCGTCTTCTCACAGGGGAAGGATGGACAGAAACACCTGTGGATGTTTTCAGATCTGAAGCAGCTTGATGTTCTCCTCTCTCTCAGAGATGGAAGCTTTAAGGGCTGTTTATCTGTTGGGGACAGTTCTGGGGGTCTGCCAGGTCATGAATGGTTGTTGGAAATCTCAGTTAATCTTTATATTTGAATCATTTTTGGAGGTCCAGTTTTGGAAACTCCTGTTTTTCCTTTGACTTTGATCTTCCTTATGTAATTCTATCTCAGAGGCCACCAGCCGTCCTCCTGAAGATCTACTTGTCCATCTGGGTTAGTTCAAACCTGCTTCTAACATGCTGCCCCAGCCCGCTTACCTAACACTAGTGCATCTGATCCAGCCAATCAAGAACTTCTGAAGGAGTTAATAAGATGACGCAGGTGTGGTAGATTGGGACCAGAGTCTGCAAGACAGTAGATTGCTAAGACCAGGGTTGGTGAACACTGTTCTCTCTAATGTCTTCAGATATATCTTCTGAAAAATGAGTCATGTGTACTTAATGGCGTTAGGAATTAAATAAAGGGGAGTTTTCTTTAACCTTTATGACCCAGAGCAAAATGACAGGTCACTTCTAGCCTTCATAACTTCAGAATGGTTAAAGGTATAAACATGATCCACATATCAGGACATTCAGAAGGCCCGCCCTTAACTAGCAAGCATGACGTCAACAAGCTGTGCCATCAGCATCAGTGAGTAATTCGGCTTGGAATATCACCTAAAATCCTGATATTATTGCTCTGCTTTTTGGCCTTTGTATTCCTTATATTACATGACTCACATCAGATCACTCATCAGACTCTGCCTCACCATCCAGAGTGATTTCATCCACCTGTGACCGTCTATCAGCCAGAGATCACTCATCAGACTCCGCCTCAAAATCCAGAGTGATTTCATCCACCTGTGACCGTCTGTCAGCCAGAGATCCAGCCCCAAAATCACCCACAACCCACTTAACACTGTTATACTACATCTCTGCTTTTAGCATTCATGTTATAAACAAAGGGTAAAAATAGTGACGTGATTCATACACCAGAGCACTCAGCAGAACCTGCCATCACTAGCCAGAGTGAGAGAAACCAGCTCTAACATCCCACAACCCAGAAATACAGCACACAGCCAGATAACTGTAAAACCTGCAATGAGCTCTCTGCTTTAGCCTTCACATCGCAACAAAAGGGTTAATGAAGTTCATCTGGTGCTTTCTCAGGTTCAGGCAGTCAGTTTTCTGGCTAATCAAGGCGCACCCCCATTAAAGGTGACAAGCGGTGGCTTTCGAGCCTCGACCTCCAGCAGTTCAGCTGCTCCACTGCGTGCTGAAGCAGACCTGTGAGAAGCTGTTTGAGCCCCAAAGATATTTTCGTTCCTGGGAGTGGCATTTCAGCAGGAAAACATTCCTAATTTTACATGGGAGCAGGTTCCCCTTGAAGACAGCCAGAGATGGGACTAGACGTGTCTCCCTTGAGCATTTTATTTAAATAAATGATTATGTCTGGAGGTAACATACTTGGCTCGGTAACGTTCTTATACTCGGGCACTGGCTATGATTTCGCAGCCTACCCACGTCGGGGGAGACACGAAGCCTGTTTTTACAGAATTCAGGATTTACTTTTTCTACTTGTATGGATCCAGAATGCCTCAGGGTTGAGTGTACGTAGGACTGTCCAGCGTATCTCCAGCACGAATCTGACCAATTCAAATAGCTGTGGGTCACAGATTCTGGTTGCTGAAAAAACAGTTTGGTGTTTATTAGCCAAGGTGTGACTTTCTTGGGGTAGGGCAACCTGTTTCGCAGGCATTACAGTGAGGAATGCTGGAATAGTTGTGGTTTAAATTGTTTTCTGCCTCAAAAATGTCTTTGGGGTCTAGAGAAATATTTACTCAATTATGATTTTTTCACACAAAACAGGAAACCGGACCAGTTTCCGTCAGTCACATCTCATCGCGTGTCCACTTTGAGGCAGAGTGCTGGCTTACTTTGGTCATTTATAAGATATGAAAGAAAAAAAAAGCACAGTTAATGAGATTAAAGAGGAATTCCACCAATTTTTAAAAATAGCTGCAGAATTTTGACATCGAGTCATTCTGATGGGTTTGATGTGAAATAGTTCACCATAGAGAGACTTGACTCGGATTCACAGCAGTGGTGGTGGGAACCAGAGATCACAGTGCACACAGCAAACTGTGGAACTAACTGTGTTCCTTTGACTTCCACTGACCCTCATGAGCTCCTCCTACTCAGTGACGTCACGTGACTGAATCACTGCATCATCAGCACAAACTAACGAGCAGAACGAGCTTCTCTGAGAAGATCATTAACTCTGATCAGCTCTCAGCTTCATTATTAGAGCCAGACGAAGGAGGAAAAGGTGAGATGAGCTGCTTTTCCACCGTTTACAGGCTTTAACGGCTGTTCGGCACTGTTGCCATGGTAACGCTGAATGATGGCGCAGTGGAAAAAAAGCACATGAATTCCAATCTAAGTGTCACGTTAAGGTCACATGGCCACGAATCAGATACGGATGAATTCTCTACAAAGCACAATTACCCATCAAACCACTTTGACTGGCTTTGTTTACATCTTAACGGTTAAAATTTTCAGCTATCTGGAAAAATGGGTGGATTCCCCTTTCAGTTCTTTGACTTTGCTTGGACTATTTAGCAGTTGTGGGATGGAGGTTAGGGATCCAGCCTCGTGACCAGAAGGTCGCCGGTTCGATCCCCAGAGCCGACAGCATATGACTGAGGTGTCCTTGTGCAAGACACCTAACCCCCAACTGCTCCCCGGGCGCTGCGGATTGGGCTGCCCACCGCTCCGGCAAGTGCTCACTGCCCCCTAGTGTGTGTGTGCTCACTAGTGTGTATGTGGTGTTTCACTTCACGGATGGGTTAAATGCGGAGGTGAAATTTCCCCGTTGTGGGACTAATAAGGGTCACTTAATCTAATCTAAAATGGTTGTGGTGTCTTTGAACGCCAGGCTTCTTTTGCCTGTTGTGAACATGGCCAGGCTTGACCCTTGAGATCCGATCTCCTTCTCTTTCACTGACATAGACAATAACAGTGAAACAATAAATACAGTCTCCTGAGCAAATTTTCCGAAAACACACGAGAAATTACACGTGTATCAAATTGAACAAGAGCGCGGCGTTTTATATATCCGCATCGGTTCCCTGGCCATTTTGGAATGGCCTTTGTTTCGGAACTGGGATTTTGTCCGCCCTGGGCGCGGCTCCAGCCGCACAGAGAGATCTGATTGGAAAATGCGAAAATAAATAATAAATCAAGAAAGCGATCCGAAATAATTAGGCCCCAAAAACTCTTGACGGCTTTTCCTCAGCTGCTCGAGACTGAAAAATTCTGTCCGTAGGTGATGCATGTATACAAGTGTGTGACAGAATGCAGCATTGAAAAAGGTGCAGTAATTGCTGTTATTATATCTCCATCTCGATTCCTCTGTCAAATTAAGATTATTAAGTGGTTGAGATGAAACAGCGTAAGCTTCTCCACATACCTAAGGCTAAGCTTTGAAACCCTGACAGTTTCGCAGCCACCATTGCACTGCCTATGCCAATCATGCATGACACGACCTGAACAGAACGTCTGACTCCAACAAGCACTTTCCGAGAAACACAACTGTGCGCCGAAGCGCCACATGCTTTATTAAAGCATCAAAGCACCGACAGGTTGTTTTCAAAAACATAGAGGTCCTACTTTATGATCAGCATCACTAACAAGGTAATTATTAGTCCGTAAACCGTATTATTTACTATACCGTATTATGTAAACCCTGTTATTTATTATAGAGTGCATACATTTCTATGTTTTCTGTTAGTATATAAATGTAATTACTACTGGTAGGACAGAGATAAGTGACATGTAACCACATGTACAGATACAAGAGGGAAACTGGATCTACGACTCCACATAAGTACATAATTGCTACAGACACCTAATATCAGGTTGGTGTCGTAACCTCTTGTATCCCTGAAATTGCAACTTCATGTTTAATGCGCCTTGATGCAAACAGATTTTCTTGCTAGTAATTTTGGTGCCTTTATCAGGAAAAGGTTCAGAGATATAAAAGGCAGGCAACGCGTTCGATATGGCAAAGCAGCTGTGCTGTCGCTTTAAAACGAGTTCCAGCAAAGCTTTTACGAGCAGAATGGAACTGTGGAAAAGACCACCCTTCATTTATTTCACTTCCAGGCAAAACAGCCAATAAGTACAACTTAATGTATATTTCTCAGAATCAGAATCTTTTTCCGATGCTCTAATGAGAGAAAACTGCCCATGTGGTCTCGCGAAGGACGATATAACCTCTCGTACCCTGTTTGTCTCCTTTTGAAAACATTCAACTGCACAGGCAGTTGCGTATCACTATAGCAATGCCACAACCACAAGTCTGGAAAAGTTATGTTAGGGAACATCATCCTATTGGACTGCTATCCCTTTGGGATATTATCCTATTGCAATAATGATGCGATTGTAGTTGCCTTGGGTGCATCCACAACACCAATCATACTTGATTAACGTCACTGCCAACATTCCATAAATGAACCCAACGTTTAGGCCTCAATCCTACCAGATGAAATACATGAGTGTCTCTTGCCTTGCCAAGAGGCATGCCCATTCCAGTACCTCTCAGGGCCTAAGGCACTGGGTTTTAATCAATATCATGCCATGTCAAATAACTTATGCGTCTGTCTCTGTCAAATAAGTGAAGCATATGGAATTGCAGTGCTGCAAGGTATCATTTCGATCACTCTGTGTTTTCTATCATGTGTCTTTTTTGGTGATCACTTGGGACTCGTCCCTGATGTGCGGTATTCTGTGGTCAAGCTGCTTCGCCCATCACAATCAAGATCCTCCAACACGTTCTTCGCGCCAAAGCCACAGGCAATCGGCAAAACTGGAGAAAAATGTGAAAATTGGGCCTTTTGGCCCGAACACACAAGGAGGTTTAAGTCTGTGAAAGCATTATCTTTAAATTGCAGACTTGTTTAAACCAAGAACGTCTTAAGGCAGGGACAAAACTCTTTCCAGATCTTTAGCCAGTAGCCACATTTGTACATTCTGATACAATGTCGGCTTTACCTAATAAGTGACATAAGCAGCTGCTCAGGGCCCCATGGCCTCCAGGGAGCCCCATAACAATTTCTGGGTTATTATTGTACCATTATGTTTTCAAAAGGCCTGTTTACATCATTTATGTGTGTGTAAATATAGTTTGGGCATGAAAACCATGGTAACGCAAGGTGTAAACAGGCTCTAAAAAACGGAAAAGACAAAGGCTAAAGATAAAGGTATGTTTGGGCTTTTATTCGTGGTGTTTATGTTACGACAACATGAAGTACTGGATGTACTCAGACAGACTTTCTGAGCTCGTTTCTGCGTCACAAACCACACAAACTA